>NC_053435.1:51813308-51858325 GCF_007990345.1 Gossypium hirsutum | reverse complement strand
TACCCCTCGAGACAAGATTACTTGGCTTCGGGTCTGTTCAATGTCTTTCTTAACCCTTTCCGGGAAATCTTTAAGAAATGGGTCGAGAGAACCACACTTAAAGCAAACCCCACTTCTCATCCAGCATTCTCCGAAATGCAATTTATTACAAACATTGTATCGTGGTTTGGGTTTCTAACACTCCTAATACTGGTTGTTAAGGAGTCGAAGACCTCAGGTTAGTGTTTTTAGAACTTCATTCCTTTCCCAATACTATCTTGATGTAGTAAAAACTCATTATAATTCTTTGATTTCTTTGAAGCAAATGATTGTGTCCTGTTCATAAATCTTTTGCTCGTAACCTGAGCTTCCCTTTCTGCTTGCCTCTTTTCTTTGCTTAATTCCTTGGCCTGTGTGCTCATTTAGCCACACCACAAATTCTCTTAATTCCAGAATTCCAATCAATAGCTTGATATCTTCGCTTGTATATCTATCCTGTAGGACCAAGAAGATATGTTTTCCACCAATGGGTGCTTTCAAAAGATAAGACATTTAGCATCGGTTGTGTCTGTCATCTGCCATGTTTTACAGATCATTTTGGATGTCTTAGCCTAATTCTTAGCTTTTTCTGATTTTATTTTGGGCTTACCATTCAATAGCTATCCTGTGGTGTTTCATCATGTTGTGAAGCAGGTGGTGCAGGTCATGAACAGCAAAGTTTGTTCTATATATTCACTAAACATTCATCATCAATTCAAGAAGGTTGCTTATGTGCATCACTTTGGCCCTCAGATATGGGCCTTCTACTACACTACATACAGCTCGTTGCACAGAAGCTTAAGCGCACTCTCAGTACTCAGTTTGCTCTAGCTTGGTGGAAGACATTACTATATGAAAATACATTTAAAGTGTCAAAGATATCACACACCATCATTTATATAATGACATGTATAGCTAGATCGTACTTGCTACGTTTATCAAGAATTGGCTAAACCGTAACTATGATACCACTAAATGTAACACTCCTAACCCGTATCGTCGTCGGAACAGGGATTACAGAGTATTACCTAAGTTTAAAGAACATTCACAAATAATTTATACTAGTTACTAAAATTTTTTCGATATCAATCATAACGTCCCTTAAATGGACTTCGATGCCCAAAATGAATAGTAGAAATAAATCAAGACTATACCGAAGTCTCATAAAATTTTCATGAATTTTCAATTTTTTTCTATGAATAGTACCCACATGCCCGTGTGGTTTAGGGCACGCCTGTGTGGTCGGACCGTGTGACTACACACGCCCGTGTCCCTAATCCGTATAACTTTCTAACTCATAAGGCATGAAGAAATTGAAGTCACATGGCCAAGTCACAAGTCCATGTGCTAGGCCGTGTGGCAAATTTTATTTTCCAAATTTACGTGTAGTTTTAACACGGGCGTGTAACACGCCTGTGTCCAAGGCCGTCTCAACCAAACGGCTGAGACACACGCCCCTGTCTCTGCCCGTGTGTCCAATTCTGAGCGTTTTGTTTCTTATTTTTAAGATGCATGGGACACACGGCTGGACCACATGCCCATGGGACAAGCTGTGTGTCACACATGGCCAAGTCTACCCGTGTGGACAAAATAAAGCCATTTCCTAGCCTCATTTGTCACCCAAAACTTACCATTTTCCTGCACCAAAACTCACAAGCATATATCCACCAATCCAACATCATATTCACATAAAATTAGTCATCAGTCATGTGGTATTATCACATGCATCAATACATATAAACTTATATGCTAACATAATTCCATCAAACCAACACACAATAAGCATTTGTGTAATTATCAAAACATAACTTTTAAGAGAACCAATTAGATGATCACTAGCCACTTCAATGGCTAGTTTACAAAACAAAAAATTACAAGCCATCATTGGCCAAATAAGCTTATACATACCATTATACTAAAATAATATTTCTATTTATACCAAAATGTGATAGTAGATAGTGTGATGATTGCTCTGACCGACTTCCAACCTTTGCGAGCTTTTGAGAACTATAAAATAGGGAAAATTAAATGGAGTAACCATTTTTTGCTTAGTAAGTCCATAAAACAGAAAATAAACTTACCAATCATATTTATCAATATAAGCATACATAGCCATACTTCCCATAAATTTTGGGTGAGTTTACCTAAACACAAACAACTAATCAAACAAGTTAATCACATAACCTCATATAAGAATCAAGTAAACATAGATGAACTTATCACATTATCAGCATGCATTAATTTCACCTTTCCACACTTTAAAAGTCTTTCCATCGAACTATTGAAATTTTGATGGATGTTCGATAATATACTCATGTGCAAAAGCACCTGTTAGGGTATATAATGAAAAGGCTCACTCTTGAGTCGTACATTTTGTAACACCCCTTACCCGAGTCTGAAGCCAAGACTGAGTACGATACATTACTAAACTTAAACACGTGCATTCCAAACATTTACGAATCATAAAAACTTAATCAAATTTAAAACTTTTCAAACCTTGTCGAGAATTCCTTATTTTGGGATTATGAGACCCAAAAAAAGCTTTAAAGACGGTTTGAAACCAAATCGGGTCCTTTAAAGAACTCTAGAAAATGACTCTTGAAATAGGGGTAGACGTTCGCGTGGAAGAGGCGACACACCGTGTGGCCTTCTTTACATGGCCGTGTTGAAGGTCCGTGCAGTTCACACGGCCTAAACACATCGGGACATGTCTGTGTCCCTAACCCGTTGGAATTAATTCCTAATTCGAACCTACAAGGGTTTTCACACAGCCTGGTACATGCCTATGTCCATGGCCTATGTCCCTCACACGGCCATGACACACTCGTGTCCAAAAGCCTTAACATTCTATTTCTGACGTCAGCAACCATTTAGGGGCACACGGCCAAGGCACATGCCCGTGTGCTAGGCCATGTGGTGAATTTAATTCCACATTTAAGGTGTAGACTTCACATGGCCTGGGCACACACCCATGTCTAGAGGTTGTGTCCTCCACATGGCTGAGACACACGGTCGTGTCTCTGCCCATGTGTTTACTACCATGCATACTGACTTGAAATTTTAAGGTACAGGGGACACACGGTCGACAACACGCCCATGGGGCTGACTGTGTGTCGCACATGGCCTAGACACACGCCAGTGTGTCTACCCGTGTGAACAAAAATGAGGCAACCTTTTTGCCACCCTTACTTGCACCAACCTACACAACAATAAATATCTCCAGTCTACACAGCAATATAAGACTAAATCAACTGCAACATGGCATTCAAATGCAAACCTCATGTCACTCTAACAAACCAAACATGCACTTGATCATTCATACTTTTTGTTCATCCATAGAAGCATCATCATTTGCAATTTTCAATAATGAATATTAGCCATTAACCATTGCCTTAAAAAAAGAGAAGGTTTTCGTCCCAAGCCAAAACAATTGGCTAACTTAACAATATGACACATAATAAAAAGACTCAATCCCTATACATGCCATCCTCAAGATAATAAAACTAAATATACCAAAAACTTCGAGTGATAGTGTGAGCGATGCCTCCGACGTTCTTTGACCCACTAGCTAATTTGGTGGCACTACAAGAAAATGGAAAGGAAAAGGGTAAGCACAAAGCTTTGTAAGTTGCATGTAAATATTGAAATAACAACCATGTTATCACATGTGATCATACTCCCAATATATCATAACTCGCATAAAAGAGTAAATGTTAATAACATAACTTACTCATGTTCATTCCTCACTATTCATACAACAAGAATAGAGTTCACATATCATCAATTTCATATAAGTACCTGTACTACTCACAACATGGTCATAAGCTCTATCATTTTGACATAAACCGTAAATTTTCCTGTTGAACCATTTGGAATACTATAGGATAATCACTAAGTCTCAAACTTAAGGTACGATGCCGACGCCATGTTCCAAACATGGTCTTACACTAGCTCTCACATCTAAGTCGATGCCATGTCCTAGACAAGTCTTACACTGACTTCCATACATCGAGGCTGATGCCATGTCCCAGACAGGTCTTACACTGGCTCTCACTTATCTGTGTCGATGCCATGTCCCAAATAGGTCTTACACTAACACACCTCAAGCTGATGCCAAGTCCTAGACAGGTCTTCCACTAGCTTGCATATCTTGAGGCCGATGCCATGTCCTAGACAAGTCTTACACTGGCTCTCATCTATCGATGCCGATTCTATGTCCCAGGCAGGTCCTACACTAGCACTCATATCACCCAAATGCCATGGCATGGATATCCAAATTATTCCTAAGGTTCAACAGGGATTCTCTACTACATCAATTATCATCATGCACAGTCACAGCAATAGCCATAATTTATGCCATATTAATTATACAATACACAAATACAAATAAATTACATTATTTACTTACAACTTACCTTGGTACACAAAATGTAGGTGACTAATTGTATTTAATCCGCTTGCTTGGCTTTTCCCTGGTCTAGGTCCGGATTGCGTATTTCTTGATCTATAATAATAAAATTTCACTCGTTTAATCATCACATTAATAAAAACATTCTACAATTCAGAATTCAACAAAATGACCGTTTTGCCCTTAGACTTTACAAAATTACGATTTTCCCTTAGGCTTGTAAATCAATTTTTATCAAGTTTTCTCAATAGCCAAGCCTAGTCGGACTCTTTTTATACTTATAGCAACTCACAATTTCAAATATTTCACGCAATTACCGCCTATTTTACAAACTTTACTAAATAGCCTATTTAGGTGTTTTCATGAAATCCCTTTCAAAAAAGTTGTTTATTTAACAATCAAGATTCATTTTCTTCCATAAAATTTTAGCTAACAACATAAATGCTTCATGTAAAAACCCTATACTTTCATCCATTTTGCAAAATAGCCCCTTATTAGAAAGCTTATGCTACAAGGGGTCCAAAAATACAAAAATCATCAAGAATAACCTTCTAAATGACTTACCTGCAAGAGATAAAAATGGATGAAATTTTGAGCTCTCTAAACCCCCTTAGTTACTGAAAATAATTGGTGGAGAAGATGACACTATAGCTTCTCTTTTCTTTATTTTTATATTAGTCAAATAAGTCACCAAATGTCTACCTAACCTAGTCAACATGACGCTCTTTGTCCCCTATGGCCGGCCACCTCTTTTAAAAGGGTCTAATTGCACTTTAAAGTCCCCAAATTATGTTTCTCTAGCTATTTAACACATCTAGCTAGTAAAATATAACTTTTTCCCCTTATGCAATTTAGTCTTTTTTCGTAATTGAGCTCACAATCGCTAAAATTAATTTACCAAAAATTTCATGCACTCATATCATCATGCTATGACACAAAAATAATAATAAAATAATTCCTCTAACTCTGAATTTGTGGTCCCCAAACTGCTATTCTGACTAGGCCCAAAATCAGGTTGTTATACATTTTACAGCAGGATTACCAGTTCAGGCTAAATCCTATTCGTAGAAAATGCTCTACAAAGCTTAATTTGGATTACCCGTCCGGGCTAAATCCAATTTATAACCTAAGCTCAAGAGGGCTTACATTAGAATTACCTGTCTGGGCTAAATTCTATTTGCAACATGTGCAGTATTATTCTTATTCAGGAAATCACCTTAATCCATCGAAATTCAACATTCAAGCGGAACTTGACAATTTGTTCATATTTCAAAACTTATGACTATTTTGTTATGTATCTCATCTCATATATATCAACACAATCATACAATTCAATTCAAGCATATTAACATACATATTTAAGTTACACAAACTTACCTTGATAATGGTTCTCATTTGAATTTTAACTTATTCGAAACCTTTTGCTTTCCTCGATCTAGTTTTGTAGTTGGACTTTCCAGATCTTTTTAAGCTTGAAATGTTTTCTTCCTCTCTTCAAGGATTTCCATAGAAAAATTGGGGAATATGATATGAAAATAGATGATTGCTTTCTTTTTAATTAAGTATCATCTATTAATTTTATTGATTTCCAATTTAGTCCCTACACTTTTCTAATTTTTCCATGATGAGTTATTAAAATATCTACATACTTTTCTTTAACGATCTAATTACTATATAAGGACCTCTAGTTCTGAATTGCATTACTATTTGATACCTATAGCTATTAGAATCTAACTTTTTCATTTTATGCAATTTAGTCCTTTCCCTAATTTAAGACATAATCGAAAAATTTTTCGTATCAAAATTTTCATGTACCTTACTATCATGATGCCAACCATTAAAAAAATTATTTTTGGCTCGAATTTGTGGCGAAACCACTGTTATTTTTATACGAATTTGTGGTCCCGAAACCATTATTCCGCCCTCACCGAAAATGGGCTGTTACACTTAGCTCCTCATCGCCATTTTTTTCGATGGAGAAAGATCTTACCGAATTGTCCAGTTATTCCCTAGACATGATACTGTGAAGCTTAGGGAAGATACATTTGTTCAATGGAAACATCAACTAAAGTTGATTATCGATGGCTATGGACTTACCGATTACGTTAATGGCGCTCTTTTGACTTCATCCCAGTTTGTGCTGGATCAGGAAGGGAAGTTGATTTTTAACCCAGATTTTGTGTCTTACCATCAGTAAGATAAACTTCTTGCATCTTGGCTTTTATCCACGATCAGTGGCGATATATTTTTTCATATTTTATATGTGCTAACACAGCTTAAGAAGTATAGAGCAAAATGACCCATCTGTTTGCTACAACTTCTGATGCCAAGATCTCCAGGTTAAAACATGACTTACATATTCTTTGAAGAAAGGTCACATGTTAGTCAAAGAATACCTGGCCAAAATAAAGAGTGTTTTCGATCTACTTGGATCCTCTTGATATCTTGTTTCGACCACTGAGCAGGTTGACATCGTGCTTGCGGATCTTTCAGTAGAGTTTGAATCAGTTCTTACAATTGCTTCATTTTCATCGAAACCCATGAAGATGGATCGTTTAGTTGATATCTTGCTTGAATGTGAAAAATGACAGAAGCATTTTGTTTTAGAGACTCTTCTACAAGACAATATGGTTCAACATTCGCCTCTGTCGAGTGATCTGGAGATGAGTGATCTGGAGATGACTTCTCTGTCAGTCTCCATGTCTGAGTCTAGATCACTCAGCCTTTTTTCTGATAGTGGTCGGTGTCCTTATCGTGTTCATGGCCAGAGTAATCGTGCCTCTGCTCAGTGTCAACTCTACGATCGTCTTGGCCACCTTGCTCAATAGTGCTATTACCGATTTGATCGTTCGTTTGTTGGTCCTCCAACATCGTGTTCCTCTCTTCCTTCTAAAGGGTTTTTGGCAGCTATCCTGAACCCTATCCTTTTTTTATCTGTTAGGTTCTCCTCTTCAGTGCCTTATGGGTCCTAATCCCATGGTGTCTTTACTGTGTCATTCTCTCAAGCTATCCTAGTAGCTTAAATGCGCCAAAGCTGAGTGGGCCACTTCCATATGGATCTCCATCTCCCGTTAGATCTGTTGGGCTTGGGTTTGGACCTGTTATATGTAGATCGATTGAGCCTACTACTGATAGCTCTACTACACATGCGTTTGGGTCTGTTGGCATTAATTCAACAGGGCCTATTTTTGGGTTTATTAACATTAATTCGGCTGGGTCTACTTTTGGTCTTTTTGGTCTTGAGTTTTTTAGGCCTCCTACCATAAATTCTGCTAGGCCTAGTTTACCAAGTGGTGTTTCTGCTGGGCAATCTATGTCATTGCCTTCAACATCTACCAAGATGTCTGTTTGGTACTTCGACTCTGGTGCCACCAACCACATATGTTAGGAGGCTTCTATATTGAATAATTTGAGTCAATAATTAGGTAAAATTCCTCTACTTATGGGTGATGGTACTTGTGTTCATATTGTGCGTTTGGGTCATAGATGTGCGTTTGGGTCATAGCGCTATTTCTACTTCTCGTAAATTTTTTCATTTAACAAATCTGTTACATGTACCTACGATTCAAAAAAAATTGAAATTAGTTTCTCAGTATTCTCAGGATAATAATGTGTTTTTCAGATTTCACCCATTTCATTGTCTTGTAGAGGATATACAAACCCAAGAAATTTTGCTTTGAGGCCACACCCATGAGGGATTGTATCGGTTTTCTCTGATGTACTCTTCTGATAATATAGGATCCATTTGAGGCCCTGACATGTCTCTTTATAATATAAAGTTGGGCACTAGCTCTTTCTTTCCTACTAAGTGTAATTTGTTTGAATTGTGGCATCGTCGACTTAGACACCCATCATCGAATATTATCAGTTTAGTTTTAAAAACTTGTAACATTTTGTTGAAACTAATAAAATGTAGCATGTATGTTCTACTTGTCAACAAGAGAAGTCATACAAATTACCATTTTTGGCTTCTACCACCGTGTATCATCATCCATTTGATTTAGTTGTTTTTGATCTATGTGGACCCATTTCTATTCGTTCTGTAACTAGTTGGTATTATGTTTTGTTTGTTAATGTTTGTAGTAGGCTTACATGGTTATTTTCATCCAAAAGAAGTATCAAGCTATTGATCGTTTTATTCATTTTTAAAAATTGGTGAAAGTTCAGTTTGACAAAGATATAAAGTAGTTTCAGAGTAACTAAGGTGGTGAATTTCACTCATTTACTTGTTGGCTGAGCATGGAATTCTCCATCATGTTAGTTGTCAACACACGTACGAGCAAAATGAGATTGTCGAAAGAAAGCAACTTTATATAGTGGAAGTTGAGCTTACATTATTAGCTCAAGCCCATTTGCCAATGAAATACTAGGGATTTGCCTTTTCATGTGCTGTTCATTTGATAAATTAGATGCCAACTCTGATTCTTCAAAATCAGTCTCCGTATTTGGTGCTTTATGGCACTCCTCTAGAATATGATCACCTTTGTGTGTTTGGTTGTTGTTGTTATCCGTATCTCTGACCGTTTAAGCAACATAAGTTGGAGTTTCGATTCCAACCATGTCTTGCTCCAGATGGACAGGTGTTTATTTCTTAACATGTGGTGTTTGATGAGAACCGATTCTTGTTTGCTTCTTCGAGTGCATCATATGAGTCTTCGACATCAGATTGGGTTACTACTATTTTACCCATCATCTACTTCTCTCCTCTACATCCACTGTCCTCAGATGTTGCTCTATTGATTCACTTGATGATTTCCTCTTCTAAACACGTTTCGAACATGCTTGTTCCAATCTTGACTCCCAATGATGACAATGTTAATACTTGTGTTGATAGTAGCTCTAACACTTTCTCTCCTCCACCAGAAGTTCTTGTTCCTTTTGATCTTCCTCCACTTTAGTCTGTTAATACTCATTCGATAGTCACTCGATCAAAAGTCATTGAGCTTGTCGATCAAGAACATCATAATATTGAAGAAGCTTTTACGAGCACTGAATGGAGAAAGACTGCTCAAGAGGAGTATGATGCTTTGCTTCGTAACAGCACTTGGACTTTAGTTCCCTTATCACAAGGTCGGAAGGCAATTGGTTGCAAGTGGCTCTTTAAGGTAAAATGAAATCTTGATTGGAAAGTGGCTCACTAGAAAGGACGATTGGTTGGAAAAAGGTGTTCTCAAGTTCCTAGCTGTGATTTTCGTGAAACATTCAGTCTGGTGGTCAAACCCGCTACAATTTGTACTATTCTATCTATTATTGTCTCTAAAAAGTAGTCGTTGTGATAGGTTGATGTTAATAATGCTTTCTTCAATGGTGATTTGACTAAAAAAGTATACATGTAGCAACCTTCCGGTTATGTTCAAATAAATGAAAATGGGCAACCTCTTGTATGTTGGTTAAACAAAGCATTGTATGGGCTAAGGCAAGCTTCAAGGGCCTGGTTTGATAAGTTGAAGGGTTTCCTTGTCTCTGTTGGTTTATGCTTTCTGAGTCAGATGCCTCTTTGTTTATTCGTATTACTAATGTGTCTTGTATATATGTCTTGGTTTATAACATCATTATTACTGGGGACCTAATTTTGAGATTGATATGTTTGTACGTCAACTTCACATTGAGTTTTCACTCAAAGACATGAGTTTTCTTCACTATTTCTTGGGTATTGAGGTGATTCATCTCCCAAACAGTGGCCTTCTTCTTTGTTAGAGGAAATACATTCTTGACCTGTTAGAACGATGTCATACGGACAAGGCTAAAGGAGTATCTACACCTATGGTTAGTTCTTCTTCTCTATCCAAACACATGGGAACACCTCTTGTTGATCCATGTGAATATCAGACTATTGCCGGAGCATTACAATATATGATTCTTACTTGACCTTATATTGCCTATGCCGTTAATAGAATATGTCATTTCGTGCACGCTCCAACTGATATACATTTTGTTGCCATCAAATGTATCTTACGCTACCTCTGTGTACTATTGACTATGGGTTATAAATTTGATCTTCTAAATGATTGTCTTTAGTTGGATATGCTTATGCAAATTGAGGTTTGGATTTTGAAATCGTCGGTCTATTACTGGGTATTGTATTTACTTTGGTGGGAATCCAGTTTCCTGGTGCTCCATGAAACACCAAGTTGTTTCTCGATCAACGACTGAAGCAGAATATCAAGGAATGGTATTTTAACGATCTTTTCTTTGTTCGGGAGAAAGTTGCAGTCGGAATGCTATTTATTGGTAAAGTTCTTCCTTGTGACGAACTTGTTGATGTTCTCACTAAACCATTATCCTCATCGCCTTTTTGCCAGTTCCGGGAGAAACTTCATGTCACAATGCAGTAGTAGATGGGTGAATATTATCCTCATCTCCTTTTTGTCCGTTCAAGGAGAAACTTCAGGTCACAATACAGTAGTAGATGGGTAAATAGTTGAGTTAGTTGTAGAACAAAATTAGGTCTAATTCAAGATTCTGTTAGGTGGTTAAATTTTAGTTCTCCTCTTATTCTATTTGTATAGATACCCCCTCTAGTTCAATAATATTCAAGATAAATTTGCCATTCATTCTTGAGTAAATATAGTATTCATTTGTTCCTTTTATGAGTTCCTTTCACCCATTCAAAGTTAATCAAAGTATTTTATTATATGCATTTAGTTCGTGTGAGCCCATACTCAAAATAAGTCGGAGCTTAAGGATGACAAAGAAGATTGTTTGGTAGAAGGGTAGAAAATAACCTAGACCACCTCGCTCAAAACACAAGTAATAATTCGATCAAGGGTTTATTACTAAAAATATCACAATGCTTTATTTTAAGAAAAAGAATTAAACCTTCACTATGCAATGTTCACTATTTTCTTAACTGGTTTTTTCAACAATGAAATGACTGGATAAAATCCCATTTGAAGCTTGAGCTCAATCATATGATAAATGTCACTAATACAATCATATGACAACCAACCAAGCTGATGCCATTGATTTCATTATAAAGAGGATGGCCCATTTGCCAATAACTTTTCTGTTCACTTCAACATTTTAGAGATTGGGAGAGTTATTTGTGAAGATGAGAAAAAACTAGGTTGCCATGATAGATGCGAGTCACATCTTTTACGAGGAACTGAAACGAGCTATGTATGCTAATTGTAGAAAAGCACGCTCGATGAGGGTTGAATGCTTATCACGTGAATATGAAACTTTCCAAGTGTATGAGTTTGCTAGGCAACACTCATGTCTCTTTACCATGTTATATGCTGTAGACCTTCAGCAGAGAATATGGTGCAGTTGTGAGAGGTTTGAAGCATTCTGATATCCATGATAGAGGCATGTGTCCTTTACAGTGCGACTTATATGCAATACATGGACGATATGTACAAACATGAGTTCTTGGAAATGAAGAGTGACACATATTAAGACATTTTCTCTCTACCTACGAAAGAATTGCTATCGAGTCCAAAAACTGTATCATGATCCGCACAATTAACTACGTTCAAATCAAATTTGAAACGAGATGAATTTAAAAGAGAAATGCCAATAGAAAAGATGTTGCCTATGTAAAATCATACAACACAAACACAATATAAAAATTTCAAAACTATATTATGAAACAAATATATACTTACAAATTTCATAACAATATCTTAATGTTATATAAATAAAAACTTGAACATTACGTGTCATGTTTCAAAAAAGCAAAATAATAAAACTTACCGTACAA
The DNA here is from genome assembly GCF_007990345.1 of Gossypium hirsutum. Taxonomy (NCBI): domain Eukaryota; kingdom Viridiplantae; phylum Streptophyta; class Magnoliopsida; order Malvales; family Malvaceae; genus Gossypium; species Gossypium hirsutum. The sequence continues at coordinate 51,846,197 of NC_053435.1, read as the reverse complement.
ACAAAAATTAATCATATAAGATCTACTATTTTGGTCCTAAATTCTAAAACATCTATTAAATTGAGAATATATATATATGTTCTCATAGTTAAAATAAAATAAAAATATTTGCAATCTATGAATAAATTATTAAAAAAATGCTATTTTTAAGCCATTTTCTACCTAATATTTTTTTGTGTATGTCGTGAAAATAAATCTTACAAAAATAGATTTGTATATAGACCTCAAATCTCATTTTCCTTGTTTTCTTAGACAATGTGAGATACGGGTATATATACTCATAATCTATATGCAACTTGTTTCTAGATAATGTGGAATTGCTTACACTTTTAACTAACAACATAAAATTAAAGGCTACACTTAATTTTTAAAAATTAAAGACAAACCTTTGTACAACATTAAATTCTAACAAAATTAAATATTATAAGCTTTTATACAAATATAAAAAGTCCAATAAATCAAGAAGGACAAACTTACACATAATAGCACATAATATTTTATATATAGATTTTTAGAATTTTTTTATTGTTTTGGAACTATTGTTAAACAAAAATCTAAAATTACTAAGTTGATTTTTTAGCAATAACTCTGAAGCTAAATTAGTTATTATCCCTTTCATTACGAAAAATTTTGGGTGAGCTTCTTAATATGAGTTTCCCGTGAGCTCCTATAAAAGATAAAACTTTTAATTGGTTATTCCCATAAACTTTTAAAACTTCTAACTAAATATTAAAATTTCTATTGGAAGATGTTAGATATGTTGGGTATATATTACAGATTTCCTTATCTGTATAGAATATTTTTATACAATATAAATTTTGGTAGTTTTTATATAAATAGATATGTTGTTATATATTATAAATTTTAGTAGTTATATATTATATAAATAAATTTTAGAATCGATGATGTGACACATTAATTTAGACATTGACTGGTCAACGTCGGAGGCCAACGTGCTACATTATTGGTTTCAAAAGTTTTATATAAAAAAAAGTAAATTATTACATGACAAACAATTCTTAATATCAAAGTTGATATGAATTTTTTAAAAAAAATAGTTTTTAATATTTACATATTGTGTAATGTGATTCTAATTTTAAAGAAAGTATGTTGTTTCGAACAATTATATTGTGTAATTTAGAAATTAAAGAAGGCACGTTGTTCACCACACATTCACATAACATTGCAAACATGGTATTATAAGGATATCTATCCACAATTGGGTCACACTGAGGCCAATGGATAATGATTTTGTTAATTTTTTATCTAGAAAATTTTTTTGTAGTAAGAAAAATTTATTATATGCATAATATTTTAACATACATAATTATTATTGGTATACATTTATATATATTATATTATATTATATAGTTATGTATAAAACAGTCATGAAAGAAGTAAAGAAAAAAAGAGTAAATAGATTAAATACAAATGCACTATTGGGGAAAGTTTTATTAATGGATTCAAACAGTACATTTTGTTTTAGATGGTAATAGCATTGTTGAATCATTAGTTGAATGAGATTTTATCTAACTAAAGCATTCTCACCATTTGAGAGAGCTTTTTCAAATAAAGAAAATGCAAATTCAGAAAATATTATTAGGATATAAAGTAAATTATAAACAATCAATAGAGTTTTTTTTTAATTCCACAGATAGTGCTAAATAAATAATAAATACTAATTTTGATTAATATTAATTTTGACAAATTCTAACTCATACTAGCACGTATAAACTAATGACCCAGACTTCAATACTCTTAAAATGACAAATATACCTGTTGCCATCCTGTCAAAGCTATCCTTATTATCTCTTCCTCATTCCTTCATGTTAAAAGAGTTTTACTCAACTCAAGTTTATTTCAATATGATAATCTTATCTTCTGCTAGTTTAATTTTGGTTCTAAATAAAATTTTGAAATTGTCTTTATCTCATTTAAGTATATAATTCATACACTTAACGCACACACTATACTACCACACACAAGTTAAACCTATATATCAATCCTGCATCTTGGGAATAGATAAACATCCTTTGGCGAATAAACCCGTTGCTGTGGTTTGAAACACCATGAATCTAATACTACATTAGACTTCAGGTGAAATACCTTTTAAATATAATAAATTACATTTATTTGGAAAAATAATTAGAGTTTATATTTGATATTTAAATGATACGAGTTTAAAATTTATCATTCTTTCTCTTTTTCTTTATATTATATTGATAAAAAGGAATAATCTCTTGTCTGGACATATTTTTGTATGCTATAGGTAATATATTGGGAATAATAAATTTTTTATTCAGAAAAAAAAAACTAAACAACTGTAGCAGGTAATGGAAATATGTGGTCATTTTTCTGTTATTATTTGGAGAAATTAGATAACAATATAATGTTGGTTGATTCATGTAATAATATATATTTTTAAAACATTATAATTAAGAATTTTAGCTTCACTAATCACTTTTGTTGTCCTCAAGACCTCTTTTATGTATTCTAGAAAATGCTCTTAGGGAAATTTAAAATTAAAATTAAAAGTTAAAAAATAATATTTATATTAATTATATTAAGTTAAAATAGATGTTATAATATAATTTTAAAATAAATAAATTTAAAACTGAATTAGATAAATCAATATAACATGTGATATGAAATTAAAGGCGAAATGAAAAAAAAAAGAAATTTAAAATACGATAAACACAAAATTGTAACACGACCATGAATATATTAATCTATCAAAATTAATATGAAATAAATTATTTCTAAGTAACATTTTATATACATTTATAATATTTTAAATACCTACAAAATATGAACATAATTACCCCATTTCACATGATTTTTTATATCTTAATTAAAATACACTGACAAATATGCAAAATATCATTAAAACACAATACTAAACATGAAATGAAGACAACACAAATACTTAAATACATCAATATATACATAAAACAAAGTTTTTATAGTTTTTATTTTTATATTTTCATTTCTTCCATATTTTCTCAGCATAATGATTTATATGTCCTTTAAATTTTACCAAAAAAAATTAATTTGATCATTTATTTAAATTTTCGTTTCTTTTAACTTTTAAACTTGTATTACTTATCAAAACACCAAAAATAGATAGAAATTTTAACATTTGTTAACTTTATTGATTCGACATCCACATGTATTGCCATGTCAATAATTAATTATTTTAAAAAAATTTTAAAAATTTAAAAAATTAAAATTAATATAATATATAAAATATATATATTTCAATATTTTTTAAATTTTTAAAAATTAATTAATTTAACATGGCATACACGTTGACTACCACGTGAACAAAGTTAACAAACATTAACTTTTTTTCTATTTGGGGACCAATTGACAAGCAATGAAAGTTCAAGGGTTAAAAGAGGTGAAAAACTAAATGGAAGACTAAAATGACTTTTTTGTAAAGTTGGAGGGTTAAATAAGTCAATATGCCAATTATCTTTTTGGTAAACTACACTTGTTGTCCCTTAACTTTTGTTAAGATTACGTTTTGGCTACTCAACATTTTTTTACTCACGTAATAGCCATTACCGTTATTGAATTGTTACATTTTTTCCACTCATCCATTACGTCCAGTTAAAATGATGATGTGACACGTTAATCTAAAGGACTAATAACTAATTTAATCCCCAAAATATAAATAAAATATTATTTTGATATTTTTAATTATTTTCTTAATAATTATTTTAATTATTTTAAAATTATTAAACCATTCAGAGAAGCATATGTGAACACTACATATTTTGTTCCCAATTCCTATTGGCTTAATAATGGAGCTTCGGTTAATGCCTTCTTCAACTCGTCAAACTCTGTTGGCGCTCACCAAACTAGCAAAACTTCTCATATTTTCTCAGTAACCGCATCAATGGCATCGCAATAATAGAAAAACCCTTCATGAACCATCTGTAGTACCTCGCCAATCCAAGGAAATTGCGTATTTCTGTAATGCTCTTTGTTGGATTCCAATCTAGTACCGACCTGATCTTCTTGGGATCTACCATAATTTCATCTGTGGAGATAATGTGGCCCAAGAAGTGAACCTTATTCAACAAAAATTCACACTTGCTGAATTTGACGTACAACTTGTTTTCTCAAAGAACATTCAAAACTATTTGCAAGTACTCTTCATACTCCGCTTCACTTTTCAAATAAACCAAAATGTCATTGATGAAGATGACCACATAATGATTGAGATAAGGCTAGAATACTCTGTTCATCAAATCCATGAACACTGTTGGCGTATTAGTAAGCCTAAAAGGTATAACTAGGAATTCATAATACCCATAACGAGTGTGAAAAGCAATCCTAAGAATACCAGCCCCTTTAACCTTGACTTGATAATACCCCAATCGTAGATCAACCTTTGAGAATACTCTAGCTCCACTTAGTTGATCGAACAAATCTTCAATCTTGGATAGCAGATACTTATTCTTAATGGTCACCTTGTTCAACTGCTTATAACCAATACACAATCGAAGAGTCCTATCCTTCTTCTTAACAAACAAGATTGGCGCACCTTAAGGCAAAACACTTGGTTTGATAAACCCTTTATCTAGCAGTTCTTGTAACTTAGCCTTTAACTCTTTCAGCTCTATAGGCACCATTCTGTACGGTGTGCTAGAAATAGGAGCAGTTCCCACTGCCACATCAATTGAGTGTTCTACATCCCTATTTAACGGTATCCCTGGTAGTTCTTCTAAAAAGACATCTGGAAACTCAATTACGATTGGTGATTGTCTAAAGTCTTCCCTCACCATTTTTGAATCCAAAATATATGCCGAATAAGCGTCTCCACCCTTCGCAATCATTTTCCAAGATGAGACGGTTAAGATTATACTTTTCCTGACATCGCACTTAACCTCTAAAATATACGCTTTGTTGTTGTCAACAGATAATAGCCACACACCTTTGGACTTACACTCAACTACCGCATTATACCTTGTTAACCAATCCAATCCCAATACTCAGTATCATTAAGTCCACCAAAAATACATACCTACCAAATCCCAAAGAACAATATTTTACTACCCTATTTACCAAACTTCTCTGACCGAGTGGATTGGTAACTATCATGCTAACCTCAGTAGAGACAGCTTTAAGAATTTTCTATCCACAAATTTATCACAAATATAAGAATGAATAAACCAAGGGTCTATCAATGCATGTATGCTGTTGTCGAATAAAGAAAATTTACATGTGATAACATTAAAGGCTTTATCGTCCTCATTTGCTTGCATTACATAGACCCTAGCTGAGGCTTTTGGGTCTAACTTAGCTTCGTTCTTCCTGGAAGCTCTCTGCATGGACCTAGACTTCGTCACTATCCCAATTTTCACCTAGGGTTGAGACTCAGTAAATCCTTTTATAGGGGTTGTATGCCCCACAATTGTAGCAGGCCCCAATAACTTTCCAGTAGATTCTTGTGTGGTTCTTTCCGCAATTATTACAAATAGGGACCTTCATTTTCCTAGATCCTCTAGTATTAGCCATGGAAGAGGCTTGACGTCTACTTCGTTCTTATTGAAAGTTGACAGTTTGGGACTCCCTTGCTAGAGCAGTAGAATACCCCTTTATGTCTCTGAGCCTTTTGAATTCAGCATTAGTAGTTGTGCCAGAAGCTCCACATTTGTTCCTCTCCCTATCACTCATCTTATTCCTCTCATAAATTACTAACTCCATCCTTTGAGCCTTCGTAGATAGAGCAGCAAAATCATGGATCTCTAAAGTAGATAATAACACCCGAAGTTTTTAACTTAGCCCTCTTTCAAATCTAATGCACATGCCTTCCTCATATAGACCAAGTCCTTGGCATATCTACTCAGCCTTATGAACTCTCGCTCATATTGAAATATCGTCATCCTCCACTGCTTAAGTTCTAAAAACTCTTTCATTTGTTTGATGAAGAGCCTGTTGATGAAATCTTATTGAACTTTTTCAGGAAAAACTCCAATTTCACCTGTTATTGAAGGATCATACTGGTCTGTCACACCTCTAAATAGGGCCTAGGAGTTTGAGGGGTATTTTAGGAATTTGAGCCTGCGAGTGTTTGAAATTCTGTGACATGACATATTAGTAATGTTTTCAATTATTGTTTTTAGAAAATTAAATCAATTCCTAAAAATGAGTTTTAAACAGCTCTAAATTTGACAATTAGGATTGATTTGTGAAAGAGTCAAAATTAAGAGTTTTTATGAAGCATTTTGACTAAATGTCCAAAATCAAGCTAAAAACCCCCTTTTTCAAATAGATTTCACGTCAACTTCTCCCCCAATATTGGTGTTGTCCCTTTGTTTTCCCTTTACTCTCCTAATCAATTTTTTACTTATAATTCCTAATCCTCTTTAATTTCTATCACCCTTGAATCTTAAAACCTCCATTTAAACCAAGAAAATCACCCAAAAACTTCATCATTTGCATCATCTTCTCCAAACGTGGGTTTATCAGAATTTGCAACAAAGCTTATTTTTTTCCATCAAACGTAACCATCAAACGTAACCATCCTTAAAATGCATGTTCTTGATAAAAGCCAAAAATTGGGTCATTAATGGTGAATTTTGGGTTTGTGGATAAAAATTTGATTTAATTTTTTTTTCAACTTGTTTTAACATGATTAGATGGTTTCAAAATTTACTTCGAAGTTTTGTTAAAGATTATTTAGTTTTCATAAATTTTTAGAAAATAGCCATAAAACATGTTGAAAAAGTTGATATATTGAATTGAGTAGTTTTGTGTAGTTTAAAGGTTGAGAATTAGTCGTAGGTAAATTATGAGATGAATGAATTGGTTTTAGGTGAAAATATTCAGTATAGATCAAGATATTCGAATTTAAAGTTTACTATGTTATAAGTTTCGGTTACATGAGAACTTAGTTTAGGCTTATGTTTTGTATGCTTGTAATGAGTCCTTGGCTGATTTTTGGATGTATTGTTATGTGAATTTTTTATGTTTAAGTTCCGGATTCGATAGAACCTTCCACGAGTAAAGATAAAGGCAAAGAAAAACTAGTTTGATCTTTCAGCTTTTAGGCAAAAGCGTAATCAGTGAGTGTTTGGAATAATTGTTTGTGGACATGATTCAATGCATTATTTGAGAATTTGGTAGTAGCTTAAACCCCTACTCTAAATTCTAAGTGTAAGCTTTCTCATACCTATGTCTATCTTGTGGATTATGTACTTGTGTGATTGTGAATATGTGATATGTAGATATGATAACTATTGTTAAAGTGTGAATGTGTACATGTTATGTATATGTTAGTGACAATGTTTCACTAAAGATGCACATACACAGTGATTGTGCACAGATAACTAGTAAGTGGTATGTGTTTGATTTCAGATATTTTGGCTCTGTGATTATTGAAACCGTTGGATATAGTTGGCATGCCATTGGATTGTGAGTACTCACCTATATGTACAATGATTTTTGGCATTAATGCCCTAGGACATGTTGGACGGATAAGGGAATGTGAGCTAAGCTCCATTCAACAGGAAATGTGAGGGGAAATAAGGACAATGTTAGCTTTATGCTTCACTTTTAGGACATGTTTGACTCCATGAGTATATGTTTGGTGTGTTGGAGATCTGTGTACCCGATGAGTGATGTTAAAGCTCACATTTATGTTTCATATCTCAAGTGCCAAATTATCTTTAAATGTATATATGTGTAATGTGATATATGCCTAAATAAGTATGTGGTTGCTATGAAAATTATCTTAACTTATGAGGATGTGTGTATTGTGATATGTTTATATAACATGTGACATTGTGCAAATTATCTATAAAGATGTTTTAGAGTATTGTGGTATTTGCTTGAATGTTATGTGATTTTATGAGTAATGTGACATATGCTCAAACATCATGAGATTATATGAGTATGGTGATATATGTTTATACGTTAGGTGATTATATGTGTAATATGGTAGATGCTTAAAAGTGAACATGTTTACCATGTAAAAGAACTAGAAAACAATGCATGAGTAAGTATATTATGACACTAAAGTTAGAGTTGTCAAGGTTATGTTATATTGTTGTTTCGTTAATTCTTAATGAATTGTTTGCATGGTAGTTGTTCTAAGCATTCACTGAGCTTGTTAAGCTCATGATACATGGAAGGGAATGATTGAAGTGCATTCGAGTTCATTAAGTGGACCAAACTCCAAGTTGCTCGTTTCAAGAGAGGATCCAACTGAAATTCTCATTGGGTTTATAATACGTGCTAGATTAAAGAAGTTTAAAGAGGTGATGATACGCCTGATTTAGCAAGTTTGGGCTGAACATGAGATGTCCAACCCTTATTGGACCAAAAATAACGTCACAAGTCCATGCAATGTTTTGTATGTGGCTGTTTGTTTAGTTTAATTAATTCTACAGTTTTTAATTATGTCTTGATCATTAAGTGTTTGCATCTTTTAATTATGACATGCATTATGTGTTTTTCATTAAATAAAGTCATGCATTATGTGTTTTTCATTAAATAAAGCCATGCATTATGTAACTCTCATGTTAGTTAAGTTTGCCTCATAAATTATGACATGTTTTATGTAACTCTCATGTTAGTTAAAGTTTGCATCATTAAATTAAGTCATGCATTAAGTAACTCATCTATTCATTTAGTTTGCATCTTAAACCATGCATTTAAGCATTTTAGTTTTTAAATATGTTTGAGTTTGTTTATATAAGTATCTTATTTAATTTGGCTGTTACTTTTTACTGCATAAATTAAAGTATGTGTTTATTTTCATTTTAAATAAGGTGATTTGAGCTGCATGTTCATTAATAAATTCATGTATGAGTGCTTATAGTGTGCTAATTCTTATGAGTGTCTTTAATGCTTAATTATCTATCTTTAGGTGACTATTCATATGGTTAATTAACTCTTCAAGTTTGGACGTTTTTCAAGCCTTTAAAGATCATTATGGGTGACTATTCATATGGCTAATTGGCTATAACACCCCTAACTCGTATCCGTCGCCGAAATGGGGTTATGAGGCATTATCGATCATAATACAACTCATACAAACTTTCAGTACAAAGTTAATCATCTAGAAATATTTTAGACCAAACTAACATGTTTCGAACGTACCATTCATCTAATTATCCAAATTTCTATTCGATCAATACAATCAAGTAATCATAGAAATCAAATGTTTAACTCATAACCCAATATATTTCATTACATATACAAATCATATATGCATTCTAAACATTTAAGGCATTCGAATGATTTAAATATAAAATAACTTATCAACTTACAAATTTTATGCACTAACTTTAAAACATATAATTATACATCATTTTGTTTCATATAAATAGCATATATCATTATGTCTATTTCATTTATCAAATATTACCAAACTTTTATAAAATTTGTTACCTCACCACAACAATTTCATAACATTGATATATATGTATATATATATGATATTTACTTAGCATATACCGAGTGTATATTATCAACTTAACCAATTAATCTACTCAAATAAACTAATCCAAACATTCAAATAATATGCCCTTTGAAACCAACATAAAATCCACATTTATTAATCAAATTTTCATAGCCTAACTTAAACCAAAAATATTCAATACCCTAAGTAAACACGAACATACAAATAAACACCTAACAACCTACTTTAATCACATTTGCCGAACCAATATTATAGCATATTAATAAGTCTAAATAATATACCATCTTGTCTCTATTTGACCAATTCACTATATTAAGAACCATGACTTATGCACATATATATATTCACATACATTGTCATTACAACTGAATTAAAACAAAAATACCCATTCGAAGATATATATATATCATTATCATTTCACTCCAATACTAAGCCGAATCAACCAAACATACTTATGAATAAATACCATAGTTGATTCATTAATCACATATACATCCCAAAATCATCAACCATTTCCAAAGCATATAACACATATGAGCAATAGCCAAACACCAAAATCAAACATGACCATCACCTATATGAAACATTAAATCCAAACTTATCAAAGTAATAAGCCATTTTCGCATGGCTCATATTTATATAAACCAAAATTCAATATTTCAAAATATAATCTAGCCTATACATGCCATAAGTTCGAAAATTCAGCTTCTAAAATACCAAAGATAGTCAATAGTGTGATAGACTTTGCTGACGATCCCCTAGCTCTTAACTTGATTCCAAAATTTATAAATTTATAGAGTAAGCTATCATAGCTTAGTAAGTTATAAGCGAATAACTACTCAATGACACAATATCAACTCATTTAAACCAAATCAAACTATACTATCATAATCACATTAAATATCAAGCTTACGATTTCATTTATATCATAAACTTTCACTTAACAACTTATTCATGGCTGAATGAACATATATATACATTAACAAACTATCATTCAATTTCTAAGCCAAAATATCTTTATCATACTAAGTACATATAAACTTATATGCGTATACTCATAAGTTAGAATATAACAATCAAATGCATATTTATATCATATGGCTGAATATACCACCAAATGCACATATGTTTACATTAGTAACTTGAAATATTTGGATTACATATTAAATGGCCAACTTACTTTATTTTCAAATAGGTAATTAACTAACTCATACCTGATCATTTTAGCTCGTTTTACACCTTCGTTCTCAACTTATCATTGTCCGTTGAACCATTTGGAATTAGATAGGATACTTGGATAATCACATATATCGAACAATGCCAACATCCCAGACGTGGTCTTACATGCTATCTCATATCGATGCCACTATCCCAAACAGGGTCTTACACGAATCAAATATGATACTGATGTCCTAGACATGGTCTTGCATGTAACTACATATATCGATGCCAACATCCCAGACATGGCCTTACACAAAACACATATATCGATGCCAACGTCCCAGATGTGGTCTTACACGAAAACACATATCGGAATCCTACGGTTCGTACGGGGCTTTCGAACGTCATAATTCTATCGAATCGAATTCACAAACTTAATTCCCAAGCATATAAAAATTTGTTCAAATTCAATTAAACATTTTAAGTTTACATTTGTTCAAAATTAACAGCATTTACTAGCTTATAAACTTACCTCGGACGATGAAAAACAGAACGGGACGACTAGTCGACAACTTTAGTTTTCCCCCGATCCAAATTCGATTTCTTTGGTTCTTGATATAAACATATTCAAATTAAACTCATTCAAACATATTTTCACTCAATTTAGTCTAAAAACACATAAATGGGAAAATTACCATTTTACCCCTAACATTTTACACTTTTTACAATTTAGTCCAAATTGCACAAAACACAAAACATGCAAAATTTGCACAAACCATGCTTAAGCTGAATGTTCCTAGTGTTCATAAAAGTCCATACATTTCATTTATTTTACATTTTAGTCCCTCAATTTATTATTTTTGCAATTTAGTCCTAAATACTCAAATTCATCCAAAATTTCAATACAAAACATGTTATTCCAAAACATATCTTTCATATTTCATCAACTAACATCATATAGATCAAATATTCATCAATGTAATAACACAAAATATTCATCAAAATCAAAAATTCAAGCTTGGGCTTTGTAGATAACATAGCAACAATCTCAAAAACGTAAAAATTATCAAAAACTGAGCTAGTTACATACCTTAATCAAACTCAACAATGGCCAAATGCCCTAGCTTTCTTTTCTTTTCTTTCTTTATGTTTTTCGGTCATGAAAATAAGAATATAAAAACTGGCTTTTAATTATATGTTTTATGATAACATATAACTTACTAATTAATTTACAAATATAACGTTTATAATAAAATTATAAAACCATTATATATAAGGTCACTACCGTCCACCAATATTCCACATGGTCAAATTGCAACATAAGTACCTCATATAAGAAAGACATCATCAATTAGGCCCTTTTAAAAATAACCATCAAATTTTCACTTTACGCAATTAAGCCCTTTTATTAAATCGGGCAGTCAAACGAAAAAATTAAATCACGAAAATTTCAAAAATATAAATTCACATATAATAAACACAAAAAATAAATTTTAAATATTTTTCTGACTCAGATTCGTGGTTCCAAAATCGCTATTCTGATTAGGGTCTAAATCGGGCCGCTACATTGGCTCTTCAAGTTTGGACGTTTTTCAAGCATTCAAAGATCATCGTAGTGGTTCTTCAAATGGTCCAAGAGTGTCTCTTCAAATCTGTTCAATTTTAAAGCACTCAAAGCTAGGAGCCAATTAAAGAGATGAATGCACCAGTATTTTGACATTATGTTTAAGGGAGATGAAGGGACACCAAACAGCACATTAAAGGTTTATTAAGTCATTAATAGAGTGAAGAGACATGCCTTTTCATCTACACCAGAATCAAGTGAAGAGAAATAACTATTAGCTTTCTTACATTAGTTTAAAATGAAATTAATGCTTGTAGTAACCTTAGTTAATTGTTAAAAATGAAAGGTCTCACATAGGCATTCGAATAGTCACAATGTTGCCTATAAATAATTTGTGAAAAGAGCATTTGTTATATAATGAATGTTGAATGAATATTTTTTAGTTATTAAGAGAATTTTATCTCATTGTTCTTGAAAGAACTTACTTAAACTTATCAAGGTACTCCTTGTGGTGTCAAACATTTTTCTTTTGAACTTATCACTTCCTTTCTTTCTTTGTTCTGAAGTGTGGAGTTCTAACATACTGCTGGTTCCTATTATGCTAAATAGCAGGTCATAGTTTACTTCTTCTTCTTCAAAGACTTGTTTTTTATTTCACTTTATAGAAATTGGGTCATGATCTTTCATATTGTTGGTTCATTTCTAAGTGTCCATTTCATGCAAGTTATCCATCCAACACCATTTCCATTCGTTCCATTGGATTAATACCCATTAACCTCATTTTCACCTTAATGTCTATTTCAAAATGATATAGCATTAGACAATCGAGCAACTCAGCGTCTTGTAATCAAATTCACGATTACGAGCACGCATTAGGTCACCCACTACTTTTAAACCATTGTAGATTAGTAGTGTACCGACATGAGCGAAGAGGTTTCTGAGAGGTGATCTAAGTAAGTTTATTTGTTATTTTGTATCTGTGCTATATTTATATACGTTTTGAAGAAAAAAGCATTGTGGTAGACTTGTTACAACTATGTTAACCCCTAGACATTTTACTGGTTTTTGGTTGGTTTATAAGGATTACATGTTATTGTTATGCTTGAGTTCATGAACATGATTATGCGATATTGAATTGTTAATTAGGCTGTTGAATGATTATTTGTTGAAGTAATTGATGTATGATGTGACAGCCCTAAAGTGACCCTAGTCGGAAAGCGGTCTCGGGATCGCTAGACCGAGTCACCAAATTATTTGAATGTGATAATTATTGCCTAAAATATGTGAATATAAATGTGTGAAAGTTTTAAGCTTCGATTTAGTTAATTGCATGTGAATTTAGTTGATAGGACTTATGTGAGAAAATTTAGAAATGTGCTAGGCAAATGCAAGTGGCCTAATAGTGCATGTAATCAAAGGGGTGGACTTGCATGTCAATTTCCCCCCATTTAAGTACTAGTGGCCGGCCATGACAAGGGATGATGGGCAAAACATGTCATGAAACATGTTGTGTTAATGGAAAAATAAAATAAGAAGCATGGGTAATAAAGAAATGGAAAAAAAAAGAATGTGTGTGAGTGTTCCCCCCCATTGCCGTGAGTTGAAGAAATGTGACACCCCTAAAGTGACGCTAGTTGGAAAGTGGTTTCGGGACCACTAAACCGAGTCATAAAGATAATTAACCGTCATAGTTGATGCTCATTATATGTACATATGCATGTGTGAAAATTTCATGTTTGAATTTTGTTAATAGTAAGTGAATTTTATCAAATAGGACTTATGTGAGAAAATTTGGAAATGTGCTAGGCAAATGTAAAGTGGCCTAATAATGCATGTTGTGAAATGATGGGTTTGCATGTCAAATTACCCAAAATTAAAGCATAATGGCCGGCCATGCTATGGGTGGAAACATGTTGCAAACATGTTGTGTTAGTGAGTTATGTTAGAAAGAATAAAAAAAAGGGGTTAGGATTAAAGTAATGCAAAAAGGTGGAGTGATGAAAAAAAAATGGTCTCATCCATGCCCCCCCTTTGCCGTGAATGGAAGAAAGGAAACAAAGAAAAAAAAGTGTTCATCCCTGAACATCTTTGGCCGAATAGAAGAAAGAAAGGAAGGGAATGAGCTTGGAGAAAAATCGGCTATGAAGGCTCACTAGATTAAGGTATGTTTAGTGTTGCTTTGAAAGTTCATACATCCCTTGGATGATTAGTCTAAATTCTAACTATCTCATGGATGGATTTGGGATTATTAGAGAGTTAGTATTCGACTAAGAGGCTTCAAAAGTTTTAGTTGAAGCCTTGAGACTATTAGCATGTTAGCTATATAGATGTGTTATGATGCTTGAGGTGTTAGGTAAATTTGAACTCATCACCAAGTTCTTTAAGCAATCCAAGCTAAAAGTTTCGATATTGAGGTATCTTGAGCATCCGGCCATGGTAGGAAGTAGAAGGGAAAATATGGTTGTTGTTAGATGAAGTAGAGTCTAACAAATGAGCACATATGTGCATTAGTTGCTAGATGGAGAAGAATCGGCTAGCAAGTTGTGTGCTAAGGCCGAATATAATTTTGTATATTAATGAGTAATGCATGTGTTGAATTGATGGAAAGGGAGAGGATGCTTTACTAGTGTATATATGTGTATTGGCCAAGTTTTGAACTTGAAACAAAATGGTGTTTAATCAATACAAGTGACCATACTTGTAGAATGTATTAAGTGTTGCAATCGGCCTCAACATAGACATGTATGTTCGGCCACATGAATGAGTACATAAGTTGATGTGTATGTTCGGCCATAAGTAAGCATATTGGTGGCTTAATCTTGGCTTAGACAATCGTCTAAAAGAGAGTGTGGGTTAATATGTTGAGTTGATTCATGATTTCATATGTATGTGACTTTAATGTCTAATGTATATATATATGGGTTAAGTACCTTGATTTTCTCTTTTCGATGTTCAAATGATTAAATCAATTTATTTGTTAAATTAAGCTCAAGAGCAAAGGGGAACTAAATCCGATAAAGGGAAGGAAAAAAGTGATCGAATAGCCGCCGAAATCGTTCGACCACCTCCGAGGTAAGTTTTAAGTGATTAAACGTTGAGTAAATTCAGTCATAATAGGACATAGTGAGTTGATTTAATAAGATATGATGTGGCCATGATATGTCTTAAACTCAAATGGTAAGTTCATAAGTGTTTGGACTTGGAAATTTAAGAGCAAATTGTAATAATTTGCTTTGGACAGCAGCAGTAACGTGACTTTAGAAAATCACTATAAATTGTTGGTGTGGAATTATAGGCTGACTAAAATATGTAATCAAAGCTTATTTAGTCTAGTTTCTTATAAAAGAGACCGTGGAAGCAAAGAAATTTCCTATAAAGAGATATTTAAAGTTGTGTGGGACAGTGTCAGAATGACTCCGAAATCCCCTGCTCTGTTTTTAGAAAAATCATTATAATTTGTACAAAAATTGTTATAAGATAAAATTTATATGCCTAGACTCCTTAATGAGTCTAGTTTCAAATTAAATCAAATAGAACACATTTTTAATTCCGTACAATGAGAAATTTGATTCGTAGTGAAGAGTGGTCAGATTAGTCAAACAGTGAAACAGGGGAAACTTTAAGAAAAATCTGGTATTGATTGGCCAAACCAAAAATTCTGAAAATTTTCTGGATAAGATATGTATGAGTCTATTTCCAGGG
The DNA here is from genome assembly GCF_007990345.1 of Gossypium hirsutum. NCBI lineage: Eukaryota > Viridiplantae > Streptophyta > Magnoliopsida > Malvales > Malvaceae > Gossypium > Gossypium hirsutum. The sequence goes on along the minus strand of NC_053435.1, from coordinate 51,830,334 downwards.
AAAATTAACGGCACTCCATTTGGAGTTTCGTAGCTCCATTTACGAATAATTTAATGACTGTTGCTCAGAAAAAACAGCTTGTGCTGAATTTGGAATTTTGTTGTAAACCTTAATAAAACCATTTGAGTTGCTTATAAGCTATCGATTAAACATTGGTAATCAAAGTACCAAATTCGTATTAAAGTGAAGCTATAAGCCACAAATGACTAGTATACCTAGTCAATTTTGTTATGATGAAATTGATGTACAAGTATATATATGTGATAGGGCCGAGTGGCCAATGTGATGAATGTGAAAGTATATATATGCGTGATAAGGCCGAATGGCCAATGTGATGAATGTGAACATGTGTATGTGTGATAAGGCCGAATGGCCAATGTGATGAATGTGAACATGTGTATGTGTGATAAGGCCGAATGGCCAATGTGATGAATGTGAACATGCATATATGAGATAAGGCCGAATGGCCAATGTGATAAATGTGAAAGTGTATATATGTGATAAGGCCGAATGGCCAATGTGATGGATTTGGAAGTGTATAAATGTGATAAGTCCCGAAGGGCAATTGTGTCAGTACTATATCCGGGTTAAAACCCCGCAGGCTTTATGCGAGAATATTATCCTGATTAATGTCCGTAGGCTTCGTGCTCGTACTATATCCGAGCCTTAAAGACCCGACGGCTAAATGCTAGGATTCAAGTAAGACTTTGATATTGAGTATCTGCATTAAGTTACCATCAAATAAGTATTATGTATTCAAGATGTTCAGGTACGTAGTACTTACTCATTGGTGGAGTGATTTCGAGGTGAATTATCAGTATCAAAGAGGTAGGTAAATGTGATTAATATTATAACTCCAAATGTGAGAATGATCTAATTGGTAATGGTATGTTTGTATAATAAAGTATGCGATGAAATATTCTTATGTATTAGTGCATATTCTGCCCAAAAGCCTTATGATCTGAGTATAGGTTGGGTTGAGCTAGATGTGCCAGTACAAGGTAAGGATTATGATTTGTAAGCTTACATATATGTGATAAGGAATATGTTGGTTCTTTATGTGCCTATGGTAATTTAGTACTTGTCATGTTGAAATACTTAAAAGTATGGATGTGATTATGAACAAGTGGAAAGGATTATTGAAAGTTGAAAATCGATGAAGAATGTGCTTTGGAAATATTTGACCATCTAGGTCATTATTATTCGAAAGTATATATGTGGCAGCCAAGTGTTGCATTTAATGATATTATAGATCGAGATGAAGCTCTAGATTAACTTCATCGAACAGTTGAAATGAATGACCAATAATAGTGATTGAGAACACTTTGTCTTGCTTAAAACTTACTAAGCATTAAATGCTTACTCCGTTCTTTGAATCTCTGTTTTATAGATTTTGGTTCGTCAACTATCGGACTCGGGATTATTGAAGTCGAAGTCGCCCACACTATCAAAGCCCTTTTGGTACACTTTTGGTTGAACTCTGAAAATGGCATGTATAGGACTACCCTTTTTGTAGTGGGTCATGGACCCTTTGGATTTGTATAATTTTGGATAGCCATGCGAAAATGGCTTATATATGTTTGAGCATAATGTTATAATCATTTGGTATGGATATGGTTATTGAGAGGTGTGGATATGCTTAACAAGGATTGGCCATGGGAATGGTTAATCACTATCATAATTTGTGCTATTTATGCTAAAAGGGCTAGTTGAATCATGGAAACTATGAAATAGGTAAAGTCTACCTTAAAGGCAGATGCTGACAGCAGCAGTGATGTAGATTTGGAAAATCACTAAAAATAGTAGGAATAGAATTAAATAGTGAATCAATTATTTAAATGAACCTTGATGAATCCACTTTCATATGGAAGAAACGAAACGGTCATATGAGTGGTATGTTAAGAGATAATTAGGTTTTCGTGAGACAGGGCCAGAACGGTTTCTGGATTCCCTGTTCCGACTTTGGAAATTCATTATAAATTAACCAGAGATAATTAGGAGTCATGTCATATATGTATAGATTCCTCTCTGAGTCTAGTTTCTATAGAAACAAACGGCATCAGTATTGAAGCCCTGTACAGGGAGATATCCAAATTGTAATGCATGAAGGTCAGTGTAGTCGCACCCTGTAACAGGGGAGACTTTAACTAATAAACTGTACTAATTGGCTTGACCAAAAATTCTAGAAAAACATATGTAGATGGACATAGGAGTCTAGTTTCAGGGAAAAATCACGAAACTGATTTTCGAGTTGTGAAACTCAAGATATGATTCTTAAGGTGACAGCGACACAGTTAGCCAGCTGTCTGGAAAAATTTAAAATGGACTGCGATAGTAAGCGAATTTAGTCTGTGAACCCCTCGTGTCCGACTCCGGAAACGGTCTCGGGTACGGGGTGTTACAATTTTATTGGTATCAGAGCCAGGTTTAGTCGATTCTAGGACTACCGTAATACGTTTGGGTCTAGCTATACATGCCATTATGTGATTATTTGATAGTGTGGTGATTTCTGACAATTGAAAATGTGTTTATTTATTGTAATGAATTCCGATCCCGATCGAGCTGTAGCAGATGGTATTGAGAGGACTGAGACATGCTTATGATGTGTCAATATTGAGAAGGGTATAACATAAGTAAGTTTTGAGTAATTGAATTTGGTATTTAACTTAAAATGCCATGATATACATGTATGATAGATGAATGATGTCCCATTGTCCTTATCATAATAAGGTTATTAGAGAAATGAACAAAGGAAGAGATTGGGGATATATGCTTTTGTGTGATTGCTTATTAAGCTGAAAGTTCAGTAAAAGAAGCATACATGTATTAGATTTGAATGATATTTACGACTTAAAGTCAAGAATCATGTTATATGTTTACATGTGAATGAATTGATTAAATTATAAATGTGATTTGTGCCATGTGAAACATGATAACATGTGAATAAATATGTATGAGACTCAGTGATGTGAATCCTAGTTTAAAGACCCGCTGACTATATGAAGAGATTATGTCCGGGTAAAGACCCGATGGCTATGTACAGAGATTATGTCCGGATTAAAATTCGCTGGCCTTGTGTGGAGATTTCATCCGAGCTAAAGGTCTCGACGATGATCCGGGCTAAGTCCCGAAGAGCATTCGTGCTAGTGATGTATCCGGGCTAAGTCCCGAAGAGCATTCATGCTAGTGATGTATCCGGACTAAGTCCCGAAGAGCATTCATGCTAGTGATGTACCCGGGCTAGGTCCCGAAGAGCATTCGTGCTAGTGATGTATCCGGGCTAAGTCTCGAAGAGCATTCGTGCTAGTGATGTATCTGGACTAAGTTTCGAAGAGCATTCGTGCTAGTGATATATCCGTGCTAAACCCCGAAGAGCATTCGTGCTGGTGTTATATCCGGGCTAGGTCCCGAAGAGCAATCATGCTAGTGATGTATCCGGACTAAGTCCCGAAGAGCATTCATGCTAGTGATGTACCCGGGCTAAGTCCCGAAGAGCATTCGTGCTAGTGATGTATCCGGGCTAAGTCTCGAAGAGCATTCGTGCTAGTGATGTATCTGGACTAAGTTCCGAAGAGCATTCGTGCTAGTGATATATCCGTGCTAAACCCCGAAGAGCATTCGTGCTGGTGTTATATCCGGGCTAGGTCCCGAAGACCAATCATGCTAGTGACGTGTATTCGGGCCTTCGTGCCTAGTAGGCTTCGTGCCGGTAATTTGAGCAAAGTTTAAGTATTCATTACTATACGAATTCAAATTTAAATGAGATGATATGTTTAAAAGTGTACATACATGATGTTTATAGACTTGGTTAAGTCATTTCAATGTGTAATAACGAATGATTAGAGGCACTGTGTGTGTACGAATTCCTTTAATCGAGAGTGCGAGATCGGTCAGTGGGCACTAAGTGTGTGAAGTGGAATTCATGTAAGACCTCGTCTGGGACGAAGGCATTGATTTGAGATAGTGTGTAAGACCATGTCTGGGACATGGTATCGGCTCGATATGTGAGCATATGTAAGACCATATCTAGAACATGGCATTGTAAGAGCTATATGTGCTTAATGAGTATCCGTAATGATTTCGAATGATTCAACGGGTATATTTAAGATGATAAATAAAGTAAGATCAGAATAAGTGATACAGGTATGTACGGAAGGTATGTGAAAATCAAATGAAAGTAAAAAAATTTGTGAGTTCATATTATATTATGTTATGTATACTAAATAAGTTGAATAGTGAGATATGATGGAGTTATTAAGGATATTTATTGGGATGTTTGAGTATATGTGTACTTTTGGTCAGATTACAGCTTATACATGAATGAAAATGTGGGTTACAAATATGTGGGTTGATGATGTGAATTATACATGTTAATATGGGCTTAATATGTGTTTGAAATGCATTTGTGAATTAAATTAAGTGATTATTGCTTATGAAATCAAGAAAATGAGATATATGTGCATACTTGTAGAAATGTTAATGTATTTGTTTTAAGATAAGAAAATGATTTTATGGATCGATGCGAAATCAGTAATGAATTACAATTCCTATCGATGAGCTAATGTTTATATGGATATAATTCAATAAGAGGACGTTATCCTAAACTATGCATCAGGAGAAATTTTCGAGGATGAAAATCCCTAAAGGGGGGAAGAGTTGTGACACCCCTAAAGTGACCCTAGTTGGAAAGTGGTTTCGGGACCACTAAACCGAGTCATAAAGATAATTAACCGTCATAGTTGATGCTCATTATATGTACATATGCATGTGTGAAAATTTCATGTTTGAATTTTGTTAATAGTAAGTGAATTTTATCAAATAGGACTTATGTGAGAAAATTTGGAAATGTGCTAGGCAAATGTAAAGTGGCCTAATAATTCATGTTGTGAAATGATGGGTTTACATGTCAAATTACCCAAAATTAAAGCATAGTGGCCGGCCATGCTATGGGTGGAAACATGTTGCAAACATGTTGTGTTAGTGAGTTATGTTAGAAAGAATTAAAAAAAGGGGTTAGGATTAAAGTAATGCAAAAAGGTGGAGTGATGAAAAAAAATGGTCTCATCCATGCCCCCCCTTTGCCGTGAATGTAACAAAGGAAACAAAGAAAAAAAAAAGTGTTCATCCTTGAACATCTTTGGCCGAATAGAAGAAAGAAAGGAAGGGAATGAGCTTGGAGAAAAATCGGCTATGAAGGCTCACTAGATTAAGGTATGTTTAGTGTTGCTTTGAAAGTTCATACATCCCTTGGATGATTAGTCTAAATTCTAACTATCTCATGGATGGATTTGAGATTATTAGAGAGTTAGTATTCGACTAAGAGGCTTCAAAAGTTTTAGTTGAAGCCTTGAGACTATTAGCATGTTAGCTATATAGATGTGTTATGAGGCTTGAGGTGTTAGGTAAATTTGAACTCATCACCAAGTTCTTTAAGCAATCCAAGCTAAAAGTTTCGATATTGAGGTATCTTGAGCATCCGGCCATGGTAGGGAGTAGAAGGGAAAATATGGTTGTTGTTAGATGAAGTAGAGTCTAACAAATGAGCACATATGTGCATTAGTTGCTAGATGGAGAAGAATCGGCTAGCAAGTTGTGTGCTAAGGCCGAATATAATTTTGTATATTAATGAGTAATGCATGTGTTGAATTGATGGAAAGGGAGAGGATGCTTTACTAGTGTATATATGTGTATTGGCCAAGTTTTGAACTTGAAACAAAATGGTGTTTAGTCAATACAAGTGACCATACTTGTAGAATGTATTAAGTGTTGCAATCGGCCTCAACATAGACATGTATGTTCGGCCACATGAATGAGTACATAAGTTGATGTGTATGTTCGGCCATAAGTAAGCATATTGGTGGCTTAATCTTGGCTTAGACAATCGTCTAAAAGAGAGTGTGGGTTAATATGTTGAGTTGATTCATGATTTCATATGTATGTGACTTTAATGTCTAATGTATATATATATGGGTTAAGTACCTTGATTTTCTCTTTCGATGTTCAAATGATTAAATCAATTTATTTGTTAAATTAAGCTCAAGAGCAAAGGGGAACTAAATCCGATAAAGGGAAGGAAAAAAGTGATCGAATAGCCGCCGAAATCGTTCGACCACCTCCGAGGTAAGTTTTAAGTGATTAAACGTTGAGTAAATTCAGTCATAATAGGACATAATGAGTTGATTTAATAAGATATGATGTGGCCATGATATGTCTTAAACTCAAATGGTAAGTTCATAAGTGTTTGGACTTGGAAATTTAAGAGCAAATTGTAATAATTTGCTTTGGACAGCAGCAGTAACGTGATTTTAGAAAATCACTATAAATTGTTGGTGTGGAATTATAGGCTGAATAAAATATGTAATCAAAGCTTACTTAGTCTAGTTTCTTATAAAAGAGACCGTGGAAGCAAAGAAATTTCCTATAAAGAGATATTTAAAGTTGTGTCGGACAGTGTCAGAATGACTCCGAAATCCCCTGTTCTGTTTTTGGAAAAATCATTATAATTTGTACAAAAATGGTTATAAGATAAAATTTATATTCCTAGACTCCTTAATGAGTCTAGTTTCAAATGAAATCAAATAGAACACATTTTTAATTCCGTACAATGAGAAATTTGATTCGTAGTGAAGAGTGGTCAGATTAGTCAAACAGTGAAACAGGGGAAACTTTAAGAAAACTCTGGTATTGATTGGCCAAACCAAAAATTCTGAAAATTTTCTGGATAAGATATGTATGAGTCTATTTCCAGGGAAAATTAACGGCACTCCATTTGGAGTTTCGTAGCTCCATTTACGAATAATTTAATGACTGTTGCTCAGAAAAAAAACAGCTTGTGCTGAATTTGGAATTTTGTTGTAAACCTTAATAAAACCATTTGAGTTGCTTATAAGCTATCGATTAAACATTGGTAATCAAAGTGCCAAATTCGTATTAAAGTGAAGCTATAAGCCACAAATGACTAGTATACCTAGTCAATTTTGTTATGATGAAATTGATGTACAAGTATATATATGTGATAGGGCCGAGTGGCCAATGTGATGAATGTGAAAGTATATATATGTGATAGGGCTGAGTGGCCAATGTGATGAATGTGAAAGTATATATATGCGTGATAAGGCCGAATGGCCAATGTGATGAATGTGAACATGTGTATGTGTGATAAGGCCGAATGGCCAATGTGATGAATGTGAACATGTGTATGTGTGATAAGGCCGAATGGCCAATGTGATGAATGTGAACATGTGGCCAATGTGATGGATGTGGAAGTGTATAAATGTGATAAGTCCCGAAGGGCAATTGTGTCAGTACTATATCCGGGTTAAAACCCCGCAGGCTTTATGCGAGAATATTATCCTGATTAATGTCCGTAGGCTTCGTGCTCGTACTATATCCGAGCCTTAAAGACCCGACGGCTAAATGCTAGGATTCAAGTAAGACTTTGATATTGAGTATCTGCATTAAGTTACCATCAAATAAGTATTATGTATTCAAGATGTTCAGGTACGTATTACTTACTCATCGGTGGAGTGATTTCGAGGTGAATTATCAGTATCAAAGAGGTAGGTAAATGTGATTAATATTATAACTCCAAATGTGAGAATGATCTAATTGGTAATGGTATGTTTGTATAATAAAGTATGCGATGAAATATTCTTATGTATTAGTGCATATTCTGCCCAAAAGCCTTATGATCTGAGTATGGGTTGGGTTGAGCTAGATGTGCCAGTACAAGGTAAGGATTATGATTTGTAAGCTTACATATATGTGATAAGGAATATGTTGGTTCTTTATGTGCCTATGGTAATTTAGTACTTGTCATGTTGAAATACTTAAAAGTATGGATGTGATTATGAACAAGTGGAAAGGATTATTGAAAGTTGAAAATCGATGAAGAATGTGCTTTGGAAATATTTGACCATCTAGGTCATTATTATTCGAAAGTATATATGTGGCAGCCAAGTGTTGCGTTTAATGATATTATAGATCGAGATGAAGCTCTAGATTAACTTCATCGAACAGTTGAAATGAATGACCAATAATAGTGATTGAGAACACTTTGTCTTGCTTAAAACTACTAAGCATTAAATGCTTACTCCGTTCTTTGAATCTCTGTTTTATAGATTTTGGTTCGTCAGCTGTCGGACTCGGGATTATTGAAGTCGAAGTCGCCCACACTATCAAAGCCCTTTTGGTACACTTTTGGTTGAACTCTGAAAATGGCATGTATAGGACTACCCTTTTTGTAGTGGGTCATGGACCCTTTGGATTTGTATAATTTTGGATAGCCATGCGAAAATGGCTTATATATGTTTGAGCATAATGTTATAATCATTTGGTATGGATATGGTTATTGAGAGGTGTGGATATGCTTAACAAGGATTGGCCATGGGAATGGTTAATCACTATCATAATTTGTGCTATTTATGCTAAAAGGGCTAGTTGAATCATGGAAACTATGAAATAGGTAAAGTCTACCTTAAAGGCAGATGCTGACAGCAGCAGTGATGTAGATTTGGAAAATCACTAAAAATAGTAGGAATAGAATTAAATAGTGAATCAATTATTTAAATGAACCTTGATGAATCCACTTTCATATGGAAGAAACGAAACGGTCATATGAGTGGTATGTTAAGAGATAATTAGGTTCTCGTGAGACAGGACCAGAACGGTTTCTGGATTCCCTGTTCCGAATTTGGAAATTCATTATAAATTAACTAGAGATAATTAGGAGTCATGCCATATATGTATAGATTCCTCTCTGAGTATAGTTTCTATAGAAACAAACGGCATCAGTATTGAAGCCCTGTACAGGGAGATATCCAAATTGTAATGCATGAAGGTCAGTGTAGTCGCACCCTGTAACAGGGGAGAGTTTAACTAATAAACTGTACTAATTGGCCGACCAAAAATTCTAGAAAAACATATGTAGATGTACATAGGAGTCTAGTTTCAGGGAAAAATCACGAAACTGATTTTGAGTTGTGAAACTCAGATATGATTTTTAAGGTGACAGCGACACAGTTAGCCACTGTCTGGAAAATTTAAAATGGACTGCGATAGTAAGCGAATTTAGTCTGTGAACCCCTGTGTTTCCCCAAACTCACCCTTTTTGTTTTCATCCACGCAGGTAATCCCGAACCGTAGTGGGCTTGGAGCTGTGAGGGAATTCGGAGTGGCCACCCGTTCTAAAAGTTGATTTTCTTCTGGTGAATGGACATCCTTTTATTTACGTTTGAAGTTTTGGGTTTTTAAATGTAATAAGGCCGCTTAATTATTTTTGATGGTTTTAATATGTATTACTAAGATAGGTATTACTTATTTTAACTGTTGAAATTGGACAGCTTTAGGGTGCGTTTTCAAAAAAGAAAACAACATTGATTTCAAAATAACACGACAACAAGCAAAGCTTCCGCAATGAAAGTATTTTCCAAAATTAATCACTTTTCCTAAAAATGACTTAATCAAATCGGTTTCCTAGAAATATACATGACGTTAAGGTGTGGCAATGGCGGTGTGCATGTCTAGGATTGGATCCGAAGGGAGCTTGGTACTTAAGCAGTCCGATAGACTCACCTCCTCTTTTCCGGTTTCCTACCTGGTGCACAGCTTCCATTCACTTTAACCTATAATGAAATTATCTTTTAAAACACTAAGTAGGTTTTTTTCTGGATCAACAATATAAAATGTTTTGAACGCTTCGATGTGGCATGTCGGATCCTGCCATAAACGTTTGGGCGGGTTTGGGGTGCTACATTTAGTGGTATCAGAGCCTAGGTTGCAACAACTCGGCTGTGGATCGGGTCCAAAAAGGGTTTTCAAACTTTATGCCAAAAAAAGAGAGAGGGTATTTTTGGAAAAATCTGACTTTTGAAAATTTCCTGTTTAAAGGAGATAATCTCCAAACTTGTTTTTTTTTACACAAATGTTTGGAAATGGATTTCAAAAAGTCTAAAATCTTTTGAGTTTATCTGAAAATTGATGAGGTGGCACACTGAATCCCCGGCACCAAGGCTGTAAGTACTATTCTGTTTTATATACTGAACTGTACTGTAGTTAGTATTTAACCTTAGAGATAGTACTATAGATAATATAGCGTAAAGGCTACGAAACTGAGACTGTAGGGTAAACTAAGCCCTAGAAACTGAGACGGTAGCTAAACTGTGGTTACGCGAGAACAACTCTGAAACCTTATCGTCCATAAGATATTTTATAATAAACAGTAAAACAGTAAACTAACTGCATAAAATTTGTAATCAGATAAATCGAATGAGTATGAGAGCTACTCGGGGAAGAGGCCGTGGTCGAGGCCGTGGTTAGGCCGAGGTAGTACTCAAGCTGGATCTTCGTCTTCTGAACACATACCCATTGGAGTAGCACGACCACCACCGGTGGATGGGAATGGGCCGTATGATCGGGCCACGGGGGATGACGCTTTGTCCTAGGCCATGTTAAGAGTTTTGAAAAGGGTGCCGGAGCTAATATCGGCCTATGAATAGGGGGGTCCATTTCTGAGCGACTCCGGGCCAACGGAGCGGAAGTTTTTAGGTGTATCTGGAGTAGCCCCAAATGTGGCTGAGTACTGGCTGGAAGCCACGGAGCGGATTATGGATGACTTGGACTGTTCAGTGGAGCAAAAGTTAAAAGGAGCAGTATCCTTACTATGGGATGAGGCGTATCAGTGGTGGATCACTGTGAGAGAGGTACCCCAACTGAGAGGGTAACTTGGGAGTTGTTTAAGCAGTCCTTCAAGTAAAGTATGTCGGAGCTAGCTATGTGGATGCGCGAAGGAAGAATTCCTGAACCTGACCCAGGGTGGTAAGACCGTTGCTGAATATGAGGCAGAGTTTCTGCGATTGAGCCAGTATGCTAATGGTATTGTCTCTATCGAATACAGCTAGTGTTCGCTTTGAGGATGGCCTCAGGATGAGCTAAGGGTGCTCATAGCTCCATAGAGAGAGCGCGATTTTGCTACACTGGTAGAAAAGGCTAAGATAGCCGAAGAGGTGAAGCAAGCTGAACGAAAGAATCGCGATAGGGATCGAAATTGGTTCAGGAGAGATGCTGGACCAAACTGTGTTGCAAACTGAAATGGTAGAGAGCTAGGATGGAGGAACCAGTTTGAACGGTTACGTGAATACTGTTAGACCACAAGCTTGTGGAGATTGTGTAGAATGCATCTGGGGAATGTTGGAACGTTCTGGGGCTTGTCTTCGTTGTGGATCAAAGGAACATAAGATCAGGGATTGTCCTAAGAGGCCAGCTCAGGCTCAAGTGGTTGAACAAAAGGGCTGTGCAACCCCGTGCAAATAGCGCGAGGTGGACCGTCACCGTCGAGAGGTCATGGCCGAGGTCGCGGTGGCAATGGCCATGGACGTGGGGCACCTGGCAAGGGTACTGTTAACACTGAGGCTCGTCAGCCAGTTTGGTATATGCTGCTCGTCGCTGCGAGGAGGGTGACGCACCTGGCGTCATAAATGGTACGTTTTGATTTCTAGCATGCCGTATACTGCCTTGGTGGATGTGGATCTACTCATTCCTATGTTGCATGTTCCATATTTGGGTCGTTGGGTGTGCACTCTGAGGAGATTGTGAGTGGGGTATCTGTACTAAGTCCTTTGGTCACTCTATTAGGGTAGACAAACTGTATAGGGATGTACCCTTAGAAACTCAAGGTAAGAATTTTCCCTGGAGATCTGATGGAGTTACCGTTCGGAGAGTTTGATCTCATTTTGGGAATGGACTGGCTTGTTAAGCATAAAGCGACTCTGGATTGTACTGCTAAACGAATGGTGTTAAGGACCACAAAGGATGAGGAGGTTATGGTGATAGGTGAGCGAAGGGATTATTTGTCCAATTGGTGTCGGCATAAGAGCCGAAAGTGGATTCAGAAAGGTTGTGAAGTCTATTTGGCATTTGTAAGTCAGTCAGTAGAGGAGGGACTGACAGTGGATAAAGTTAGGACCGTAAAGGAGTTCCAAGATGTTTTTCCAGAGGAGCTTCCAAGATTGCCTCCGAACCGAGAAGTTGAGTTTGGAATAGATTTGTTGCCTGGAACGGCGCCTGTGTCCATCGCACCGTATAGGCTGGCACCAAAGGAGTTAGTGGAGTTAAAGGCTCAAATTCAAGAGTTGTTGGATAGGGGTTTATTAGGCCAAGCGTGTCTCCATGGGGAGCACCGGTGCTATTTGTGAAGAAAAGGACGGGACAATGCGCATGTGCATCGATTACCGCCAGTTGAACAAACTGACGATAAAGAACAAATACCCTCTGCCAAGGATTGATGATTTATTTGACCAACTTAGAGGAGTTTCGGTATTTTCCAAGATTGACCTTTGATCTGGATACCATCAATTAAGGGTAAAGAAATGATATTCATAAGACAGCATTCAGACTCGATATGGTCATTACGAGTTCTTGTTATGCCGTTTGGGTGACGAACGCACCTGCCGCTTTCATGGATCTGATGAATCGAGTGTTCCAACCTTACTTGGACCGATCGTGGTAGTTTTCATCGATGATATTCTGGTATACTCAGAAACCGAGGAGAAACATGAGGAGCATCTACGTATTGTGCTGCAAGTGCTGAGAGAGAAGGAACTGTATGCAAAGTTTAGTAAGTGTGAATTTTGGTTGCGAGAAGCGGCTTTTCTAGGTCATGTGGTTTCTGCTGAAGGAATTAGAGTGATCCTCGAAAAGTTGAGGCAGTTCTGGGATGGAAGCCACCAAAATCAGTATCAGAAATTCGAAGTTTCTGGGTTTGGCAGCCTATTACCGAGGGTTCGTAGAAGGATTTTCTCTGATTGCTGCACCATTGACGAAACTGTTAAGGAAAGGGGTAGCATTGTCTGGACTGAGAGTCAGCAAAAACTTTTGACCATTTGAAAAAGGTATTGACTGAGCACCAGTGTTGATTCAACCGGATCTGGGAAGGACTTCACTGTGTACAGCGATGCGTCACATGTGGGTTAGGATGTGTATTGATGCAAGAGGGTAAGATGCAAGAGGTAAGGTGGTCGCTTATGCTTCGCGGCAGCTTAAGTCTCATGAAGCGAACTACCCTACACACGACTTAGAGCTAGCAGCAGTGATCTTCGCATTGAAAAATCTAGAGACATTACTTGTATGAGAAAAGTGTATCATATACACGACCATAAGAGCCTAAAGTATCTGTTAACTCAGAAGGAGTTAAACCTTAGGCAACGAAGTGGTAGAGTTGCTTAAGGATTACGACTGTTCGATTGAGTACCAGTCAGATAAAGCTACATGGTGGCTGATGCGTTGAGTCGAAGGTTGTTTCTGATTGAGAGCCTTGTTGCACGTTGAGTCTATTTGATGATGGAAGTCTGTGAGCAGAATGCAAGTGAGACCTATTGGACTGAGCAGATTAAAGAAAAATAGTTGAAGGATAACTCATTGGTTCTTCGGTTTTCAGCAAGTTGAGAAGGGTGAGAATGAGGATTTTGGACTGAATACTGAAGGAGTTTTATGCTTCCGAGGAAGAATTTGTGTTCCAAAGGACTCTGACTTGAGACAGTCAATATTGAAGGAAGCTCATGGGGGACTTTGTGCCATGCATCCTAGAGGGAATAAGTTGTATCATGACTTGCGAAACTGTACTGGGGCCTGGGCTTAAACGAGAAGTAACGGAGTTCGTGGGAAATGTCTGACATGCCAGCAAGTGAAAATGAACATCAATTTCCTTCTGGATTACTGCAACCGTGAAAATTCCATTGTGAAGTGGAAGAGAGTCACTATGGGCTTGTGAGTGGGCTACCTTGACACCCACTAAGAAGATCTGTGTGGTAGTGGTGGATAGGTTAACAAATCTGCCCATTTCATACTAGTTCGTACTGATTACTCCCTGCAAAAGTTGGCTAGGTTGTTGTGGCAGAGATAGTGCGACTACATGGAGTGCCAGTGTTGATTATTTCCACGGAGACCCTAGGTTTACATCTTGGTTCTGGAAGAGTTACAGGAGGCATTGGGTACACGTTAGATTTCAGTACTACTTTCACCACAACAGAGGACAGTCGGAGAGGGTTATTCAGATTTTGGAGGATATGTTAAGGGGTTTTATCATCGATTTTCGTGGGAGTTGGGAGGATTACTTGCCATTGGTGGAGTTTGCATACAATAACAGCTACCAAGCAAGTATTCAGATGGCTCCATATGAGGCACTTTATGGGCGGAAGATGTCGTACGCCTACGTGTTGGACAGAGTTGGGTGAACGACAAGTGCTTGGACCGGAGTTGTGGGTAGATACTGAAAGTAAGGTTAAGTTGATAAGAGATCGATAAAGGAGGCATCTCATAGATAGAAGTCGTTATGCGGATCTAAAGCGCAAAGAGATAGAGTTCGTAGTTGGAGATATGGTTTTCTTAAAGGTTTCACCTTGGAAGAAGATCTTGAGATTCGGCAAGAAAGCAAATTGAGTCTGCGGATTTATAGGCCTTATCGAGTTCTTAAGCGGGTAGGGCCAGTAGCGTACCAGTTAGAATTACCACCAGAGTTAGACAGAATCCATGACGTCTTTCATGTGTCTATGTTAAGACGATATCGATCGGATCCCTCACATGTTGTGCCAGTGGAGGAGATTGAAGTTCAGACTGATTTGACCTTTGAGGAGGAGCCTGTGCAAATATTGGTCGAGATGTTAAGGTTCTCAGAAGGAAATCTGTCCTGTTAGTGAAAGTACTTGGCGTAATCATGGAAGGGAAGAAGCACTTGGTAATCAGAAGAGACTATGCGTCAACAATACCCTCAACTAGTTGGATCAGGTAAATTTCGAGGACGAAATTCTTTAAGGAGGGTAGAGTTGTAACGCCCCCAATTTTCGGGAATTCTGTGAATGTTGGCATAGGTTTATTATGTAGTGGGCCTCTAGAAGCTAAGCTTAAGAAGAACCGGGCAATTTTATTAATTTTGTTCCATAAGAAAAAAGGAGATGAAATATGAAATAGGACCTATGTGAAAATTTGAAAATGCTATAGGCTAAATTGAAGTGGCCAATAATAGAGGCAAAATGGAGGATTTGCATGACAAACCTCCCATTTACATGTAAGTGGCTAGCCATCATGTTGTTGTAGACAATATGAGCACTTGATATCCCATAATTCATAGTACAAATTGATAATGGTTAGGTAAATGTTCCATGATAATGGATTAGGTAATATTCCATGATAATGGGTTAGGGTAAATGTTCTATGATAATGGTTTAGGTAAATGTTCCATGATAGGCATTTCATGTCTTTTGTATTAAAGAATTAAATGGATGAAATATGAAATTTTATTAAAAGAAAAAGGGGTTGAAAAGAACAAAGTGTTTGTCCATCTTTGTTCATCATAGCCGAAAGTTAGAGAAGAGAAAGGAAGGAGAAAGCTCTTGAATGTTCGGTCACTTGGGGAAGAAATTGAGGTAAGTTCATTGTAGTTTGCTTTTATTTGAGGTTTATGAGTTCTCTTGATTCTACCTTAACTCTTGAAGCATATTTTGGTTTTTAGTTGTGTTTGTGAGCATTAGTCATGAATTAAAATGAAGGAAATGGTTGTTGTTTCATGTTCTTTTGATGAAAAATGGAAGATAGGTGAAGTTGAGCCAAAACAAATGAGCTGCATGTGCCTTAGATGCTAAGGGGAAAAATCGCTAACATGTTGTGCTTTAAAATGATGAAATGGAGATTATACTTAAGTAAAATCATAGATATGAGATGATTGATTGGTGATATACATGTTTAAATAACATGCATGCAAGTTATGTGTGAAACAGTGAATTTGGTAATAAATCTGCTTGGGACAGTAGCAGTAATGTGACTTTGGAAATCACCATAAATTGTGGGAGATGAATTAGAAGCTAAAATAAATTATGTAATTAAATCTTGTTGAGTCTAGTTTCAAATGAAATAAACGAGAACATATTTTGAATTCTGTACAATGAGAAATTTGATTCGTAATGAAGAGTGGTCAGATTAGTCAAACAGTGAAACATGCAAAACTTTGAGAAAATCTAGTATAGATTGGACACAACCAAAAATTATGAAAATTTTATGGATGTAAGATATATGAGTCTATTTTCAGGGAAAATTAACGGATACTTGATTTGGAGTTTCGTAGCTTGCAGTTATAAATTATTTAGTGACTGGTTGCTCAGGAAGACAGCTTGCAGTGAAATTATGATTATGTTGGTAAACATTGACAAAAATTTGTTAATGGAGTTGCTTTATTGATTTCTTATAAGCTTACAATGATCTGTAGGTGTGGTTGGCCGAATATTGTAAGGGTTAATACGTAGTTTGTATTTGAATAGTTAGATTAACGTGTTAGTAATCCAATGTAGCGTTCTCGTGTGTGGATCTTGTCAGCATATCGTCGCAAACAGGTTGGTAACTAACACCTCTTTCTTGTCTAGATCGGCAAAAGTTGAAAAAGCCGAAATGCAAAAACCGGTATTTTTGGATGATTTGCGAGTGTGCGAATGCTCGTGAGGTAAATCGATTATGTTTTTGTAGCTGCAATTGTTTGACTGCAAAGTACATGATTTCTGTGCCCTCGATATTTTTGGGCTTAATGGGCCAAAATTGAATGATGGGCCAACGGGCCCAATTCGTAAGAACCCTCGGTAGTGATTCTGTTAGTACGTGAAAGGTAGGAATATGCATGAAAAACCCTAAAATAGATAAATTACTGAAATACCTTTAAAAGTGGAAAATTTATAGTTTACCCATAGGAGATAAATTACCGAAATACCCTAGGGTTAAGTTGACCTAAATGCATGTTTGACTGTTGTTATTTACTACATGCGATGTTTTATCTGATGCATGAGACTGGGATATTGACGGAGGAAGTACTGAAAGTGGCTTGTCCACGTACTGGAGGCTTTGCCTCAATTTACTGTTAACGGAGCAACAAGGCTGCAACCGTGGAGTGTTGTGCTGGATGAGTTGAGCTATTCCCTACATGGAGTGTAGGGCTGGTACGGGTGGAGTGTAGTGGTTGGTGGGTTGAGTAGTCTCCCGAAATGGGCTTGCA